>NC_056441.1:21988526-21993526 GCF_018296145.1 Oncorhynchus tshawytscha
ACACACAAGTGTAAAGGAATGAATAAGAATATGTACATAAAAATATATGAGTGAGTGATGGCCGAACGGCATAGGAAAGATGCAGTAGATGGTATCGAGTACAGTATATACATATGAGATGAGTAATGTAGGGTATGTAAAAAAATGTTCCTTTGAGAAATGAAGTAGCACTGTTCAGAACGAGGGTAGAGAGAAGTGTACTCTTTGTTAGAGGCGCCTGACCTGAAAGCTCGCTACACTTTGTTTTCCTCCGGTATTGAACACAGTTTATCCCATCTTAAATGTTATCGATTATTTACGTTAAATACCAAAAGGTGTATTAGGAAAGTTGTTTGGACAAAAATTACAGGTAACTTATGAGATATTTTGTAGTCATGTTGCGCGAGTTGGAACCGGTGTTTTTCTGGATCAAACGCGCCAAATAAATTGACATTTTGGATATATATCAACGGAATTAATCGAACAAAAGGACCATTTGTGATGTTTATGAGACATATTGGAGTGCCATCAGAAGAAGCTCGTCAAAGGTAAGGCATGAATTATATCTTTATTTCTGCGTTTTGTGTCGCTCCTGGCGGGTTGAAATATGATTGTCTGCGTTTGTTTGCTGGGGTGCTGTACTCCGATAATAGCATCGTTTGCATTCGCCGTAAAGCCTTTTTGAAATCTGACACGTTTGCTGGATTCACAAGTGTAGCTTTAATTTGGTGTATTGCGCGCTAGCGTCCAACATATCCCAGAGAAGTTAACATGCCACTCACAACAAAAGCTCCAGCTGAAATGTCATTGCAGAATCCATAAATGAAATTGTGTAATGAAGCATATGTGTAACTGTATGAATCAAAGGTCTTAAGTTAAAACATTCTACTGCAATGGTTTTACAATTTAGATTGTACAACCCAGAATGAAGGGTTTGAAAGGATGAAATGTCTGGTTTTATGTGTTGATTTTGTTTACTACCCAGAATGAAGGGTTTGAAAGTGTCTGGTTTTATGTGTTGATTTTGTTTACTTGCTTCTTTGATAGTTTAAGTAATAACCAAATGAATCAAATGTAATGATCATTATTACAGAGTGAATGATAAGAGGAACTTTGTTTGTGCTTTTCTAATAACAAATTACTGTGTTCATGCAAGTGACAATGTTCCTGGGAGTAATCCTCACTATCAGTAGATTTGGCAGTATGCCCAGAACCTTGTTTTGAAAACAAAAGGGATATCTCAGTTTTAAGGTCTCAGCTTGGAGAGAGGAAGCCTTATGAGGTATTGGTCGGTCACATGCATAAACCAAACGTTAATGATGAATTCATTCTAAATAATGAATAAGCTAAATCATGCAACTATAACTTGTCTGTGTAAGCAGCATATAAGAGATCTAATGGGACTGCCCCGGCAGAGCTCCTGACAGACGTCTTAGTTACATTCAAAGTGGGAAGTTAGCTTGTAGTCATTATAACTCATTTTTGAAACACTCCACAAATGTCTTGTTAACAAACTATAGTTTGGGCAAGTCGTTTAGGACATCTACTTTACATGACAAGTCATTTTTCCAACAATTGTTTATACTGATTATTTCACTTTATCACAATTCCAGTGGGTCAGATGTTTACATACACTAAGGTGACTTTGCCTTTAAACAGCTTGGAAAATTCCAGAAAATTATGTCATGGCTTTAGAAGTTTCTGACAGGCTAATTGACATCATGAGTCAATTGGAGGTGTACCTGTGGATGTATTTCAAGGCTTACCTTCAAACTCAATGCCTCTTTGCTTGACATCATGGGAAAATCAAAACAAAAATCAGCCAAGACCTCAGAACAAAAAATTGTAGACCTCCACATGTCTGGTTCATCCTTGGGAGCAATTTCCAAAACGCCTGAAGGTACCACGTTCACAAACAATAGTACGCAAGTATAAACACCATGGGACCACGCAGCCGCCATACCGCTCAGGAAGGAGACACGTTCTGTCTCCTAGAGATGAACGTACTTTGGTGCGAAAAGTGCAAATCAATCCCAGAATAACAGCAAAGGACCCTGTGAAGATGCTGGATGAAACAGGTACAAAAGTATCTATATCCACAGTAAAACGAGTCCTATATCAAAATAACCTGAAGGGCTGCTCAGCAAGGAAGAAGCCACTGCTGCAAAACCTCCATAAAAAAGCCAAACTACGGTTTGCAACTGCACATGGGGACAAAGCTTGTACTGTGGAGCATCAAGTTGGTTGGAACCTCTCCAGTTAACTGACAATAAAGAATGATTCATTTAAGTTTGACTTTGAGTGTCCCTGTGTAGAATATCCATGACAAGATTGATAGTGAAATGTTATAATGTTGAAATAATAGGATGATGATGGGATGTTGAATGTTTCAGATGTCACTTGAGTAATAAATTAGGTTAGAGTGAAATAAGAATTGAGTGAAATTAGAATATTAAAGGTTGTGACGTGACTACCATTAAAGTGATGACGGCTATTTTATCAAATCAATTAACTAGTTTAATTATTACGTGATTAAATTAATAATGTAACAATTAACTCAGTAACTTGGAACACCATGGGGAAAAAATGGTTTAATGAGTTACCGTTTCCCAATTAACTCCAGAATATATCGTTATCATACCAGTCATCCATTAATCTTTATTCATATCCATTAATCATATGTCTCATTCTGAACGTTGCAAAAATTATTGGATACAGTTAGTTGAAAGTTTACATACACCTTAGCCAAATACATTTAAACTCAGTTTTTCACAATTCCTGACATTTAATCCTAGTACAAATTCCCAGTCTTAGGTCAGTTAGGATCACCACTTTATTTTAAGAATGTGAAATGTCAGAATAATAGTAGAGAGAGAATGATTTATTTCAGCTTTTATTTCTTTCATCACATTCCCAGTGGGTCAGAAGTTTACATACACTCAATTAGCATTTGGTAGCATTGCCTTTAAAGTGTTTAACTTGAGTCAAACATTTCGGGTAGCCTTCCACAAGCTTCCCACAATAAGTTTGGTGAATTTTGGCCCATTCCTCCTGACAGAGCTGGTGTAACAGTCAGGTTTGTAGGCCTTCTTGCTCGCACACACTTTTTCAGTTCTGCCCACAAATGTTCTATAGGATTGAGGTCAGGGCTTTGTGATGGCCACTCCAATACCTTGACTTTGTTGTCCTTAAGCCATTTTGCCACAACTTTGGAAGTATGCTTGGGGTCATTGTCCATTTGGAAGACCCATTTGTGACCAAGCTTCAACTTCCTGACTGATGTCTTGAGATGTTGCTTCAATGTATCCACATAATTTTCCTGCCTCAAGATGCCATCCATTTTGTGAAGTGCACCAGTCCCTCCTGCAGCAAAGCACCCCCACAACATGATGCTACCACCCCCGTGCTTCAAGTTTGGGATGGTGTTCCTCTCTCCTTGCAAGCATCCCCCTTTTTCCTCCAAACATAACGATGGTCATTATGGCCAAACAGTTCTATTTTTGATTTATCTGACCAGAGGACATTTCTCCAAAAAGTACAATCTTTGTCCCCATGTGCAGTTGCAATCCGTAGTCTGGCTTTTTTATGGCGGTTTTGGAGCAGTGGCTTCTTCCTTGCTGAGTGGCCTTTCAGGTTATGTTGATATAGGACTCGTTTTACTGTGGATATAGATACTTTGTACCTGTTTCCTCCAGCATCTTCACAAGGTTCTTTGCTGTTGTTCTGGGATTGATTTGCACTTTTCGCACCAAAGTACGTTCATCTCTAGGAGACAGAACGCGTCTCCTTCCTGAGCGGTATGACGGCTGCGTGGTCCCATGGTGTTTATATTTGCGTACTTTTGTTTGTTCAGATGAACGTGGTACCTTCAGGCGTTTGGAAATTGTTCCCAAGGATGAACCAGACTTGTGGAGGTCTACAAAAATAATTCTGCGGTCTTAACTGATTTCTTTTGATTTTCCCATGATGTCAAGCAAAGAGTCACTGAGTTAGATGGTAGGCCTTGAAATACATCCACAGGTACACCTCCAGTTGACTCAAATTATGTCAATTAGCCTATCAGAAGCTTCTAAAGCCATGACATCATTTTCTGTAAATTTCCAAGCTGTTTAAAGGCAAAGTCAGCTTAGTGTATGTAAACTTCTGACCCACTGGAATTGTGATACAGTGAATTATAAGTGAAATAATCTGTCTGTAAACAATTGTTGGAAACGTTACTTGTGTCATGCACATAGTAGATGTCCTCACTGACTTGCCAAAACTAGTTTGTTAACGTGAAATTTGTGGAATGGTTGAAAAATGAGTTTTAATGACTCCAACCTAAGTGTATGTAAACTTCCAACTTCAACTGTATATATATATTTTTTTTAAGTGAATCACATTTTTATTTGGTGTACCCCTGTACCCCAGTTTGGGAATAGCTGCTTTAGATGATACAGAAACGGTACAGAGAACAAAGAGGTTGGAGAACATTTATTTACTTTATTTTCTCTCTCTCTCACACACGCACCCTAGTCCTGGTCGTACACCCTGCCGTAGAGACATGCGGTCACCAGTCCGACGGACATCCCTGAGTGTTCCATAGTCACTCGACCATCTGTGGTCTTCTCGATCCGGTCGGGTCCATCTACAACCATGCCACTACCTAGCAACGATGGGTAAACGTAACGTGTTCCGAACTTCCCCTCCAACCGGAAGTCCAGTCTAGACTCTGCCTCCTCCACTCCCTTTCCACAGGAGCTGACCTCTGACCCCGAGCACCGGACCAAAGCACACACCTGGAGGGTGAAGGATGAATCATTAATCATTGATACCATGAGACGACTAAGTGAAAAATCTGCCAATGTGCCCTTGGCAAGGCACTAATTGCTAATTGCATCTGTAAGTAGCTCTGGATAAGAGCATCTGCTAAATGACTAAAACTGAAAGGAACTTGTAGAATGGTAGACTTAAATAAACAAAATTAAAACATTGCAAGTATGCACAAGGCAGGATCCCTACCAGTTCCAAATGTAAGCTGA